>NC_143584.1:100728896-100766396 GCF_048544385.1 Mastigoproctus giganteus | reverse complement strand
GTTGCTGAGTGAGGAAGATCCTAATATAATTAGATATTTCCAACACCCAGTTGATGCCATCTTACTTCCGTTTTTACTAGGGAATCTGAAAAAGGCTTCTGCCATTATATCTTCCTTGCTGAAATCAAGATGGATTATGTTTTTCTTGTACATATTGTGTGTCACATCTTTCTTTCCTACTTCATTATCCACGTCATGCAAAATTATTTTTGGCCCAGTTCATAGTGGTTTCTGAAGCTAACACCAAGTCTTCTTATCTTGTTATTTGATTTTATGTCATCCACATCTCTCTCTCTTTTAATCTCTGTTTTTGTGATGACTCCCCTATTTACAATATTAGAGGTCATCAGGGAGAATTCCTTTAACCCTGACTCCCCCCCCACCAAAGAGGCTGCTGTGCATTTCTTTTGTTATAGCCACCCAACTATCCTCATTTGTCTTAAGCAACAAACTTTGTCCTGCCTTAGTCAGAAGCCAACAGTTATCCCTTTGTGGTGCTGAGGCTTGCTGCCCTCCCAAAAAATCTCTACTCCTGCCTACAGAATTATATGACTTAGTCGCACAGTTGTGGTCCTCACAAAATACAAAGAATACTCCACTGTTGTTACCAGAGGTTGCCCCAGGGGTCTGTGCTCATGCTAATGTTCTGGTCAACTGGACTAGATGAACTCCTTCAAGTTCTGGTTTTTCCAACAAAGAGTATACAAAACTTCTAGCCTTTGCAGACAAAATGATTATTACAGATGCAAACACACTTGCTCAGCTTGAAGAAAGGACAAATTCTGCCCTGAAAGCTATCCACAATTAGACTATCATATATAAACTAAAATTGTCAACAGGAAAGATTTGTGCAATTCTAATCAAAGGCTGCCTCAGTGCCACTAGATTCAAATGTAACCAAACTAGATCCAACTTGTAACCAAATTCAAATATCTAGGGGTTATAGTTGACAGTAAACTTACCTTCCACCTGCATCTACATCATCTTGCAGAAAATATCAGGAAATACATAAGTATGATTTCCAGAATTACAAGATATGACTGGGGTCTAAAAAGAAGAACATTAACAGTCATCTCCAAAACTGTTTTTCTATGGTGCAGGTGCCTGGTGCAACAGAGTAATCCTTGAATGAAATAGAAGAAAATTGGATACAATACAGAGGCATCCTACTCGCCATCACCAGGGCATGCTGCACCGTCAGCACACCTGCACTTTAGGTCCTGGCAGATGTGCTCCCTTTGCATATGGAAGTGATTGCTGGAGGGCTCTTATAGTAGGAAAGCTCTGCTAATGACAATCATGGCCTATGTTCTCAACCTCACCAACCAGAAGCAGGAAAGGAAAAACGTATCTCATCTCCACCATAGATGGCAGTCGGACTGGACTGCCTCGACCAAAGGATGGGTCACCCACAGATTTGTACCAGATGTCTCGATGACCTATCTGAACCCACCGCCTCGGTATGTTCCTGGTCTGCATGTTACATATATATTAACTGCCCATGGTTCCTTTAAAGCTACGTTGACTGAACTTTGAATTGATGAAAACTTTTGTTGTGCTTTTGCAGAGAAGACGAAAATTGGGAGCATATGCTTTACGACTGCTACCTTTACCATGCCCCTAGAAGCTGCATGCTCATCTCTCTACTGTCTCTCCCTCATGGTGAGGAGCACCTTTTCCTTGCTAATGAAGACACCTACAAACAGCTCTTAGCCTTTGCATAGCTGTTTTTGAGATCAGGAGGACAATTCTATTACAGCTCAGTCAGCAGCAAGACCAGTGAACTAACAATTAAAGAAAACCCACTGGGATGAATCATTGAAAACAGTTGTCTCTTTGTGGGGAGATATCCTTCCTAGCAGTTACATTCTTGACTTTCCAATACTGCCTACTTTGATAATATTGCACCTTTCAGCTGATGCTATTTTCCTTGGCAAAGAGGAAATTCTTTATGTCATAGTTCTGTCACTAATTTGTTAAATGATTACAAGGAAGCCTTTTCCACATTCTCCACATTTTCCACATTTGTTCTCTTGAACATCTTCATCAGTTGTTACTTTAATCCTGTTTGACTTGGATTCAAATTTCTCTGGCTCAGTCAAAATTCTCCTATTCAAGTGTTTGGGGTGGCATATCATTGATTTTTGACTGTATCCTCACATCTGCATCCAGACTCAGTTACTTATTTTCAATAACTAGTCTCATATCCAGCTCAACATTATTAACTGGCATTTGCTCTTCCTTTCTCATTCCTTAAGTTTGGTGATATACTGCTTGTTGAAGTAAGTGTTCCTACTGAGCCCTCCCCTTTATGATATTTCAGTCTTTGCTTCCTACAAGTCCTAAACCTGTGCCCCAGAGACCTGCTAATTGATGAGTGGGCTTTCAGCACCAAGGTCAACTAATTCCAAGGTTCTCCCTGAAGCAACCTAGTCCCATTTCTCACTTTTGCTACTCAGTTCCATTTCTTCACTCTCCTTACCATTTTTATGCACTAGCTTGGTTTTTCAAAATCAATTTTTTATCTCTTTACATTCTTCTTCATGCCAGTAAATGTTGGTTTGTTATCCACCTTCTCAGTGCTTGTTGAGATGTGGCCTGCTTTTTTAGAGTGGCTGAGCTCAGATGTCCATGAATTCTGTCTCATCCTTGTTGGGATATTGCAGGGTTTTCATCCTTGTTTAAACTCAGCACATCCAAGTTAGTCACATCTAAATATGTTATGTCTTCTCTCTCAGTAGAATAGTGTTTCAGTCCCTTAGTAACCACCCCTCCTTTGAGATCTTTTTTTCTGTTTCCTTTCTGCTGTTAGATTTTGTATATCCATGTTACTGCGAGCACTTGTACCTGTATCATGTCAGTATTATTGTTCTGTAAGTCTATAGGTATGCACAAAGTACACCGTATATAAATTATACTATGTACATATAAGCACTTGGCTCTGAAAAAAAAATTGACTTATTTAAAGGATAAAATATCCAGATGTTTCTGCTATCTTTCTTCTTCACTAGTTGTAACCAAAATGACTGTTATGATGTTAACCTATAGAGATTTTTAAACTTCAATATCTTTATATTCCCTTAACAGTTTTGGTATATGTTGCTACCCTCCAAAAGTGCAGGTGGCAATCTTACTCAACACCAGAGTTACTCCCCCCCTCCCCAAGAAGTACTGCATTGATTCTTAAAAAGCAACTTTGTATCTAGATCTCAACTCCTTTACAGTTTCAAAGTGGGTGCCATTTGCTTTGCCAATTTTTCAAATAAGGCAAATGTAGAATCTAAAGACCAGTAAATTGTGAAGATTATGATGAGAGCTACTATATGCAAATGTTACAGGTGATTTCAGTTTACTCCTGATTGATTGGAGCAAGTGAGAAGGAAACTCACCATGTGAAAAAAAAAAAAATTAAATCAGCAAGATTTTTGTATGTTAGGGAAAGTACTAGGGACAAGAATATCCTAGTCCAACTCATCACTCATGAAACAGACAACATCATAGGGCTGACACTGCAGGAACTACTAACATAGAGTTCCAAGTTGGATGATGAGGAGAGAGGTATTAGTTATTAAAGGCAAATGGAATGAGTTTTAATTTCAGAAAAGGAGATTATGACAGCCTAAGATACTACATGGCCTTTAACTATGGAGATAACAAGCAGATTACTAATACATTAGAATTATGGTATACTTTTTAAGCTATAGTCACAGAGGCCTTTAATGGTGTATGCCATTAAGAAAATACAACATAAGGAGAATTCTGAGACGGATAAATAAAGAGCTAGCCAGTTTAAAAGAAGAAAAAAAATGGCATGGAAAAGTTAGAGAGCAATATAAATATTGAAAAAATGTGCAACTTGTGAAATGCTTGCGGAATTTCTGGAACAGGACATGATCTAGCCAAGTCTTTGTATATGCTAGGTGCAGGGATTGTGAAGAAATTAGATGCCAACTCAGTGTTTTGATGGGTGTCTATGAGAGTTGGATGGAAGGGTAGGGTAGATGCCCTTGAAGGAATTAAAATGGGGGACCCATCAAGCTCTGAGCTGCACAACTCAATGCCAGAGCTCCCTCTTGCTGCATCAGGCAACACAGCAGCAATCTTCAAGGAAAAATGTGCTGCTCCCACAGGAGCTGGTTATTGTTGGTGACTATTGTCAGAGAGATGGGAAATATATTGTACAAAAAGGATAGGTGGAATTGGACCAGGGTATGCCTGCCAGGGGGAAAAAGTTGATGATATTGTAGAGCAATCATCTTGAAAGGTCCAAAGGGTGATGTTATTGTACACTTTGGCACTAATGACATTAAGCATAGGAGATCTACAGATTTACTTAACAAGCAGATCAATGTTGGGAAAAAGTCACCAGTTAGGATTAAATTTGAAATTATCCATAATTCTGCCCAGACATGATAGAAGGGAGTATATGATGAGAGCCTTTTCAATCAATTTGGCCCTGGAGAGATTGTGCAAGGCTCATGGGATAGAATTTTTCTCAGCATGGTCTGTGCTTGTTAACAGGAGAGATTGTTTCTACAGGAATGGGATACACTTAAATAGAAAGAGTGCAAGAATATTTGCTGATGCTTTTATGGCAGTGTTAGGTTGTCAGAAAACTGCTAGCTTGTGGGGGATTCACAGACTAATAGATTAATAGTAGCCACAGGCAGAGGTGTAAGTGATTCTTGCGCTGCTTCTATTGGAATAATCAGCAGTCTGGAAAGCGAGGTACTGGGGATTTCAAGGACTGCTGAGAGTCATCACGGAACAAGTAAATACATGGATTGTGTTAGGGTAACTAAGAGTAAAAACAGGTGCATGTATACGTGCATGTACACCAATGCTAGGAGTGTAGTAAATAAATTTGATGAATTTGTAGATATAAAATTATCTGTAATAAAGTCACAAAGGACGTTAGGCAACAAAGACAGATTACGAGAAATCTTTGCAAAGGATGCAAATAAAAACAGCAAAGAGTTCTTTACTTATGTAAACTCTAGAAGGAAGGGGATGAATCAGATTGGGCCACTTGATATCGATGGTTCAACCATTGATGATCGTGCTCAGGTAGCTAACAAATTAAATGAGTATTTTGCATCTACATTCCTACATGTGGAATTCTATTGGGAAGTGGAGGACAGAAGCTTATCAAACTCTAACAGAGAGTTAAATGATTTTGTAATAACTGAGAGCAAAGTGGAGGAGAAATTGCTTTAGTTAAAGATAAGGTGGTGGATGGGATCTATCCAGTTATATTAAAGGAGGTAGCAGTTTCCTTTGCTACCTCCTTATATTAAAGGAGGTAGCAAAGGAAATAAGCAGGCTCATAGCCATTATTATAAGGGCATCTTTGGACTCGGCCCATGGGAGGTCCCCACAGACTGGAGATGTACAAATGTATCCCCGATTCACAAAGGGGGATCGAAGGGCAACATGAGTAATTACAGACTAGTTAGTTTAACTTCTGTTCCGGGTAAAATAATGGAGTCACTGGTTAAAGATGCATTGCAGTATCATCTAGACAAGACTGCAGCAATAATTCAGACACAGCATGGGTTTGTTAAGGGAAATACTTGTCTGACAAATTTGATTGGATATTATGATGTCGTTACAAAGGAACTGGATGCGAAAATTAATTTTGATATCATATACTTGAATTTCAGGAAAGCTTTTGACACTGTGGTGCATGGAAGACTACTGTACAAATTGGAGCAGAATGGTATTAAGGGTAAGTTACTACAATGGATAAAAGGATGGTTGAGTGGGAGAAGACAGAGGGTGGTAATCAATGGGCGCTGCTCTTTGTGGACTAATGTTATTAGTGGAGTCCCACAGGGTTCAGTATTTGGCCCACTGTTGTTTTTTATATTTATCAATGATATTGATGAAAGTATATCTGGCTTAGTGTCGAAGTTTGCAGATGATACAATGGTTGGCAGGGTTATTAATGACAGTAATGGCAGTGTGCTACTGCAACAGGATCTAGAAAATTGGGAATATGGGCTGAGAAGTGGCAACTGATGTTTAACCTTGACAAATGCAAATTACTGCATATGGAAGTAGTAACCTCAGAGAAATGTGCCAACTGTGCAGTACTACACTTAGGGTAGTGGAGAATGAAAGAGATCTGGTGGTAATTTTGCAGTTGGATATGAAGTTCTCTGCGCAGTGCAGACAGGCTGTCAGGAGACATGCTGCCATGGAGTTTTGTCGATGATATATAGGAATTTTGCTAGCAGAGACAAGGAGATGATTATCCCCTTGTATAAGACAATGATCAGGCCACACCTTGAGTACTTCATACCGGTCTGGAGTCTTCATTTTAGGAAAGATGTTGAGCTATTAGAACGAGTACAGAGAAGGGCAATGAGATTAGTGAGTGGAACAAATGGTTGCTGTTATCTAGATAGGCTTAAGTTCTGAAAATTGTAGATTCTGGAGACTAGGCACCTGAGAGGTGATCTGATTGAGCTGATTGAGGCCTTGAATGGTTTTGAGCAAGCTCATTACTGATGGGATTCTTCCTCTTGCTTAGATTCTGCACCTGTGGGGATGATTTTGGAAAGACAGTTGTTGATTAGATGTGTAGAAATTTTCCTTTAGCCAGCGAGTAGTGTATTGATGGAACAAACTTCTCTGTGTTGTGGAAGTTAACAGCTTAAATAAATGTATGGCTGAACTAGACAAACTTTTGGATTTAAAGGATGAGTGGAATGGGAAGGGTTTTTTTTTTTTTTTGATGATGCTATATAAGCTTGCTTTCTTGCATCATATGCCTCTGCTAATGCTAATGAAGTGTATGGCAGCTATAAGTTGATCTGTAGTAGCACCTCAGAAAAAATGAGATTAATAGTTAGATATAATAATTATAAGAATCTGCCTCTGCCAGCTTTGACCCTTATGTAATGGATACAGGAAAGGCTTAGATAATCAATCTGATATCAATGAACAGGTATTTTGCATTGATCTTTACATATGAAAGCCTTATGTTGAAGTGAAACTGTGAGAGAGCAGTTGGAGAGCATGGAGTGAGTGTTTTTTTTTTTTTTTTTTTTAATTTCAGAAGATTATTTATTAGAAAAACTTATGATCCTTAAAGGCAAATAATGCTCCTCGAGTTGATGGTATGTACCCAGTAATTTTGAGGGTGGCAGCAACAGTGCATTAAACTGTTAATGTTAATTATAAAGGCATCACAGGACTCGCGTGTGATTCTGGTGGAATGGAAAAGTGCTAGTACTAGCACATTTCCATTCCAACAGAATTGCTCCTGTATTGCCGGTACATAAAGGCAGTTTCCAAGAGTGAAGTGAGCAACTATTGACATGTCAGTCTGACTTCACTTGTAGAGAAATTCGTGGAGGCAGTGATCAAGATTTCAATACAATAATTTAGATAGAAATGGAATTCTGAAGGAAATACAGCATGATTTTCTTTTGTAAAAGGAAAATCATGTTTAACCAAGCCTGGTTGGCTTTATTTTGACATGGTGCACTTGCATTTCAGCAAAGCACTTGACTCAGGCCTGCATGGCTGGTAGTTTATTGTATAAGCTGGAACATGTTGAAATCACAGGGAAAGTTCTTACATGAATTGCAGGATGGCTATAGGGTGGCAGACAGAAACTTGTAATTAATGATTAATCTTCAAATTGGGCTAATATCAGAAGTTAGGTCTCCAGAGATTGATCCTGGAATCCCAGGATCAATAGTTTTTGATTTTCTCAACTATAGTTTTTGATTTTCTTAAATGATATTGACAGAAGGATAGACGTATGATGTCAAGATTTTCACATGATGCTAAGAGTGGTAGAGTAGTTAATGATTAACATTAAGTTGAGCTTCTTCGGGATGACTTAGATGAGAAAACTGGTAGCCATCTTTCAATGCAGAAAAATGCTAGGCTTGCGCCCAGAAATAACTTGTATGCTTGGTGGGTTTTGGGTTAAAAACAGTAGAGGAGGAAAGGGATTTAGGAGTTATATGTTCAGACATTTGCTTGTAAAGATGGGGGTCATAATCCTTGTATAAAGCAAATTACATATGGCCACTATTGTTATTGCAATGTTCCAAGATCATGCTTGGAATATTGTTTTCAGGTATGGGAGACCATGCCTAATAAAAGACATCAAGCTTCTTGAAAGGATATGAAGATGGCCAATGTACCCAGTGACATTGACCTTTTGCTGATCTCACCAGGTGCATTGGCCATCTTTGGGGCCATGTTATGAGGAAAGACTTAATATGTGGGCTAGAGAGCTTTGTAGCTGAGCAGCTTAGAGGAGAGCTGATTGAGGTGCATAAGGCTGTGAGAGGAGATAGTAAAATTAATGTGGGCAAAATTTTCCCAGTTATAAATGATTCCTGAACTGAGGGCCATAAATTCAAATTACGGGCAAAAGGTTTAGACTTTGTTCCAGGAAGTTTTCTTTCAACCAGCATATTGTTAATTACTGAAATAAGTTTCCTCCTTGGGTTATTGAGGTTGATAGCTTGGCAAAATTCAAAGATCAGCTGGATAGGTACCTATGTGAGGAGGGAACTCAAATAGGTGGTTTATTTTAATTTATTTTATTATTTATTTATTTATTTATTATAAATTACTATTTTTTTGGCTGGTCTGGTGCAGCAAAAGCTTGAGCTTTATACTGACAGTTGCACATGGTACTCTGCTAACATTCACTGTTAAATTTGCGCTAACAATTGGGAAACATCGTTCAGCCTTTTAAATTTGATTAGTTGATGAATACAACCATTAAAAGCATTCTGTTTTATCTACTGTCTTTGTGATTTGGTTGTCGTTGTTACAATGCTATGTACATGACATGACATGCTTGATGTAAGCTTGTCTATACTTAAACAGTCCCTGATTCATGTAGGAAAAGAATCCATTTCATAATAGCAGAGGAAGAGGAAGATGATTTATCTCACATGTGTTCATCATCAGAATCAGATGTGCAAACAGCTTATATTAAATCTGAAGATGTTACAAGGCTTAAAAAGCAACCTCGCCAGTTCAGGTAAGAGTAGTTATGTACTAGTTTTTGATAGGATTAAAGTTGAAATCCAGAAGGATATTTGATTTTGTTGTGAAGCAACAAAATCAAATATCCTTTTTTTGATTATTTAAGAAATAATTTAGTTTTTTTTTTTTTTTGAGTTGAGTGGCAAGTTATAGTTTTTCAGTTTGGAAAATAAAAATGATGGTAACCATTTATTTAAACTCAGTATTAGATTTGTTTTTTGCGTGAATAAGTTAAGTTGTGGTATATTTGTGTGTGCATGCTGGTGAGATTTGTAGCAGATGGCTAAAAGGATCATAGTTATAATTGATACTAGAAATGTGGGACAGATTTAGCTATCATATTGTTAATTACTAGAATAAGTTGCTTTTGTGGGTAGATGAGGATGACTGGCTTGGGGAAATTCCTTCCCCATTGATCAGCACATCAACTAGGAGGGAAACACTTAGGTAATTTATTTTATGAGAGCTGTTCAATAAAGAATGATTATAATATATATTTTTTCACAATATACCTTTTATTAATCATCCATATTTTGATGGTCCTTTTCAAAGTAGTCCCCATTTGATGAAATTCACTTACTCCAATGTTTCTGACATTCTTCAAAAACATGGTGGAAGCCATTTTTTGATGATGTGTTTGAGAATCGTCTTCAATGTCTTTGCAACTTCTTCTGACGATAGGAATTGTTTTCCTCACAGTTTTTTTCTTTTTTGGAAATAAAAAATTACAGGGTGCAAGATCAGGACTGTAGGGTGGATGAGAAACACATTTGACATCAATGCTGGATAAGTACTCGATGACAGTATGAGCCATGTGAGCTCTTGTATTGTCATGATGCTGCATCCCCCCCATATGCGTGCAGTTGTGGTCATTTGCAACAAGTGTGATCCTGCAAAGTTGCAGTACAGTTCTGTAGTAAGGTCCTGTAAGAGTTGTATAATGTGGCACAACATGCTGGCAAACCATTTCTTGAGTGTCAAAAAAAGAGATGACCATTATCTTTCTTGCAGAAAGTAACTTTTGCTTTTTGGTGTTGGTGATGATATAGACTTCCAAATGGAGCTTTATTGCTTACCCTCTGGGTTGAAATGATGAATCCATGTCTCATCTGCTATTATCACCTTATGCAGAACCTCACCATCTTCAGTAACCATCCGTTGCAGTTCCTGACAAATCTCTATGTGAACTTGCTGTTGCTAAGGTGTGAGTAGTCTTGGAACCCAGCATGCACAAATGTGTCATATGCAAATGGTCATGGAGAATACCGTGCGTGCTTCCTACTGATATTCTCAACATAGTACATAGAGTATAGAGAAGGGCAACAAGGTTAGTGAATGGAACAAAGGGTTGCTCTTATGGAGAAAGGCTTAAGTTTTGCAAATTATAGTGTCTGGAGACTAGGCACCTGCGAGGTGATCTGATGGAGGTGTATAAAGCCCTGAATGGTTTGAGCATGCTCAGTGCTGATGGGATTTTTCCTCTTGCTCAGAATAATTGCCTGAGAGGGCATAAATTCAAATTGAGGAAAGACAGTTGTAGGATAGATGTGCGGAAGTTTGCCTTTAGCCAGCAGGTGGTTGATTCCTGGAACAAACTTCCATCTGGCGTTGTAGAAGTTGATAGCTTACATAGATTCAAGGCAGAACTAGACAAACATTTGGAGTGAGTGGATGAGTGAAATGAGAAGGGTGCTTTTTTTTTTTTTTTTTTTTTGGCTGATGCTATATAAGCTTGCTTTCTTGCATCATATGCCTTTACTAATGCTAATCTCTGCCAGTTGTATACTCTTATATAATGATCATCTCATTATTACAGAAGCAGTGGATGGAGCTCCATAACCACCAATCTTTGATTGAATCACGTTGTCCATCTTTAACCATTCTAAAGCACTTGCGAGCTGTGCTTTGTGAAAGTGTAGATTTACCACAAGCCTCTTTTAATATTTAATATCTGTGTAGATACACCATAGACAACTCTTAAAGAAAAACTACGATACATGGGCTACTCGTGAAGGATGAGCACAATATGAGATACAGATGAAATTATGCCTTTCACACTACTATCGTAGTTTTTCTTTAAGAGTTGTCTGTGGTGTATCTACACCGATATTATATAGATATAATCTTAAACCCTTAAAATATTATGCCTTGTTGCATTTAGTTTATTTAAATATTTAATATGCGTCAGCTGATGTTTTATTGAGGCTGAAACAAAATCGGATAGCAGCATATTGTTTCTTGTGTGTCACGTCCATTGTTACATTGATTAAACTGAACAGGCAGAAACTTGACTGACTGCCAAGGTTACAGTGTGCAAGAGTCAGCTGCACAGTTGCTATGTGATGCAGCTTTGTTTGGTCTTAAATTTCATAGCTGAGCTAGAAATAGCAAGCAGTACATTTGTTCATGAAAATTATGATTTATTGGGCAACCCTCATATTTTATTTAATTTTTTAGCTGGTTCCACAGAAGGCCAGAGCATTTTTTCACCATATGGCTAATACTAACTTTAATTTTAAGTTGGAATACCTAACTTTAAGGTGACTACAGTGTTCTCAGAGATTTTAAGTTCTGTGCATTGGGACCAAATGGTGATATTACCAGCAGCAAATTCTAAATAGGAAGCATTCAAGGAAGCAATTTTGGAAGCTACAAGACTTTTTGTTCCATATAAGAAATACCGTTCAAGGTTTAGGTCCAAATGGATGTCAGATGAACTAATGAGACTCATGGCAGAGAAGGAAAATGAATGGGATGCACATAAATTGTCAGACAGTACAGAAGCTTATTGTAGATATAAGCTTAAAAAAAAAAAAAAAAAAAGAAGTAAAGTGCAGCCATTATCAACCCACTGCAGGATGGAAGCCTCCTCAACAATTCAAGCAAAGGCCTTTGCCTTGAATTGTTGAGAAATTGTATGAGAAATCTTTGGCAAAGGATGCAAAGAAAAACAGCAAAGTTTTCTTTACTTATAAACTTTAAAAGGAAGGGGCTGAATCAGATTGGTCCACTTGATATCAGTGGTTTGACTACAGATGATCATTCTCAGATAGATGCCAAGCTAACTGCATTCACACATAAGGAGTTATTCAAGGAGGAGAGGGCCAGATGTTTATCAAACTCTACCAGGGAGTTAAATGATTTTGTAATAACTGAGAGCAAAGTGGAGGAGAAATTGTTGAAGTTAAACTTAAGAAAGGCACCTGGGATCTATCCAGTTATATTAAAGGAGGTGGCAAAGGAAGTAAGCAAACAATTAGCCATAATTATGAGAGCATCCTTGGACTTGGGGAAAGACCCCACTGATTGGGGATGTGCAAATGTATTGCCAATTCACAAAGGGGGATCACTCCCTTACTTAGGTAAGCGTTGCATTCCGCGGAACTCTATGTAAGTCGGAATTTCTCTAAAAGCTTATGCAGCACTCGCAACTATGCATGCTGAACTTGATTTAAGCAAAAAAGAAATGTTTGTCGAACATGTAAATAGAATTATTTATTCAATTTTTTTTATCTCATGTGCAGGAAAAATTACAAAAGTGTACAAAAATTTCAAAATTATAAAATTGCTAAAAGAGAGAGGAGACAGGCATAACATCAGCAAGTTTTACCTTTTGAGCATCGTTGCCAGAATTAACTGGCCCCAGCTGATAACCATGCTGCTGCAGAAGTTGAGGACTGTGGAGATGTAGAAGTGATTTTTTCCAGTACATCATAGAATTACTCTGCAGTTGCAGAATCAACACTGGCGACTTCACTGCATACTTTAATGTTTTGGAAACCAGCACGATGCTTGAACCTATTAAACCACCAGTTGTTTACCACGAGCTTGGCTTGTGGTTCGCCATACTTATCCTTAATATCTTCATAAATACTTGCTTTTGCTTGAATGGCCATTGGACTCAGGGGCACTTATTTCTGAATCTGATTTTCCATCCATATTATTAATAGCTTTTCCATCTTTGATATTGCACTGAACGCTCTTTTGTGATCACTGTTGATCTTAAATGCATTGATCCTTTAAAATGTTCTTTTATACTTGCAATGCCCCTTTAAATAGCATTCACTGTTGAAGCAGCGACACCAAATTCCGTTTAATAGATGACAAACTTTTGTCCTGCTTCATACTTCTTAATTAATTATCTTCATTTCTAAATCAGTTTTGTTTCGTTTTCTAGCACTGCCAGCACTTGCACTTTACCTTCACCATTGTAATAAGTAAATACAATGGTGAAGGGAAAGAGACCAACACCATTATAATAAGTACAATCAGTCCTCGTATAGCACGATAGTTGTGTTCCTAGAAAGCCTCGTGCAATGAAAACCCGTGCAATATAAACAACAGGCCCTATGGGAAAAATAGGGTTAGGTGCTGACCACCGAAGATTGAACACACATTTGTAACCAAAACATTACCAAACACAATAAATAATCGTAATAAAATACGTAAGTATTTTATTACGATTATTTAATAAATAATAACGATTATTTAATAAATACTATTACGTAATAAAATATTGCTAATGCTTTTGCTTCTATCGTAAGCAAACTTGTTTTTCGTTTGATTTTCTTTCCAAACAGATAACAGCCATTCCATCTCTTTCAATTCTTTGGGTCTTAATCTAATGGATTTTATTTACACTTTGAGTTGTTCCTGACATGAAAGTTGTTTTTATTTTCTCTAAATTCTTTGTAATTCTCGGCATTGCCTCATTTAGGCCTGTAGCACGTGCAATATCACATGGCCTTTCATTTCGCTCAAAGCGTTTCACAATTTCATATTTTTTCTCTATCGATAGAGGCGGACTGGCCATAAGCCTTACCGGGGAATTCCCCGGTGGGCTGGAGGCCGGTGTGATTTTGGCCATAAAAGCTAGTATGAGGCCACTATAAATTTTCCCGGGTAAGATTTTTTTGACCCAGTCCGCCTCCGTTTATCGATATTGCTTTTCTTTTTCTCTCTGAATCTGCAGTGTCTTCACCAGGACGCTTCCTTTTCACACCTTTTAAGTATTTTACTCATTTTTAGGGAATAAAGTACAATTACAAAACGAGGAGTCACGCTTGATACACATAAACAAAGCTGCGCACGTGTAGTAACTGAATAAACAACACCGTAAAGGCAGAGATACACTATTAACACCTCACATTTTACTAAAGCACATTTCTAGGGGTTACTACCATAAAACAATAAAAACAATTTCCAGTTGCATTTCTGCTAGTGGAATCTGTTATAAACTGGTAGTAAACTCTATCTAATTGCATTTGCAATTATACCGATAGCTGGAATTGTGTTAGTTTTTACGTTATTATGGTTAAGTGTGTTTCCCCTTCACTGAAATAAAAAACATAAATACATTTTCAGAATCTTCTCTTCATTCCTATTGTGTTGCATTTGACTTCCATTTCTTGTAAACACAAAGGCGGATCGTTCATAAGCGAATTCGGTTCGTTCTATATAAGATATTGTTCCCCTATTTATAAATCGTGTATGATCGAATTTGTGTAAAGTAAACACGTGTTATACGAGGACTGACTGTAAATAGAAACGAAGAGAAGATTCTGAAAATTTATTTATGGTTTTTTATGATTGAAGATTTCAACATAGGGGAACTCATTTCACCATAATACCTTAACATAAAAACCCAAAGAATTCCAGTTATCGGTATTATTGCAAATGTAATAAGATTGAATTTACTACCCGTTTATAATTGTTTTATGGTAGTGACCTCTAGAAATCTTTTTTTTTTTTTTTTTTTTTTTGGAAAAATATCACAAAGGCGTTCAAAATTGATTCTTATAATGGAACATATGATAACGATTAAAGTGTAATGCAATTTCCATTATAACAATGACCTTTTAGAGAGATAAATATCTTAGTTATATAGTGAAAATTTCAACTTCTGAAGTCTTGGAATGAATTAGCAACAAAAAAAAAACAGTGTGTTATTGGGTTCACATTACGATATTTTCACGATACCTCCATTTATTCCTACAGAATGCAAAATCAGTTTCCGCGATTTTTTTAAAATTTGCAGCAGCCAGCAAAAAGTTGTGTAAAGTCGAATTTCCATAAGTCGAGTATTACTTAAGCCAGGGAGTGCCTGTAATTACAGACCTGTTAGTTTGACTTCTGTTCCAGGGAAAATAATGGAGTCACTGGTTAAAGAAGCATTGCAGGATCATCTAGATAAGACTGCTGTAATAATTCAGACACAGCATGAGTTAGTTAAGGGGAAGTCTTGTCTGATCAATTTGATTGGATACTATGACGTAGTCACAAAGGAACTGGATGCAAAAAATAGTTTTAATATCATATACTTGGATTTCAGGAAACTTTCTGATACTGTTGCACATGGAAGACCACTGTACAAATTGAAGCAGTGTGATATTAAGAGCAAGATGCTACAATGGATAAAAGGATGGTTGTGGGGGAGAAGACATCCATTGATAATCAATGGATATTGATCTACGTGGACTAATGTTATTAGTGGTGTCCCTCAGGGTTTGGTGTTGGGTCCATTATTGTTTTGTATATTTATCAATGATATTGATGAAGGTACAGGGTGGCCTCGATTAACGTGATTAATTCGTCCTATGAGCGCATCGCGCAAAACGGAAATGCGTTAATCGAATATAATAATCAATAGGAAAAATTATAATTGGTCCTTGACCTTCAGGAATGTCCATAAAGAATTTTAAAATACCTTTTAAATAACTTTTTAACTGTATACAATGTAAAGACGAAAATAATTATAGAAATAAATGTTTATTGCATAAAACAACAGTTCCTAAACTGTGCACCGCGGAATATTTTAAATTTTCGAGGGAAACACAGCGATACTCGACATCGGTCAAGTATCGCTGTGTTTTACCCGTGTGAATTACTAGCTCGAGGTAGTTTACAGCTTCAACATTTCTTATTAAGTTGTTTGGACCTAACTACTAAACGGAACTGTTAGGTATTTCTTTTGGTCTGGGTGCGCCTTGAAAAATTACTGAGACACTAAGGGCACCGTGAACCGAGAAAGTTTGGGAACCTCTGACATAAAATACACAATGAAGAAATGACTGTTGCGGAATTTTTGAACAGTGTTGACTTTCTCTTTTCATTAATCAATTCCGATAGCCGACAACAATCTTCTCTGGCCCTGGCGAAATAAATATCGCAGAGAACCTCAAACCTTTTGTTTGAGGTTCTCTGCGATACGAAAGATTTCATCTAGTTCTTTTACTGTTATCTCCTTCGCGGTAACATTTTTCATCTGGCTCATTTAAAAATTTGAATTTTTAAATGCAGGTGTGCATTGACTTTATTAGCAGGAGACAGACAAGTGACACGTCTTCTTCCGATGGTTGATGGAACACCGAGGCGGGCAGCAGGCAAACGTTTGTTTATTGACTGTACGAATCGCAGTAAGCTTAACGCACGATTCAAATCTTTTTCAACTATCGCATAAAAAAAAAAAAGATCTCGTTACCGGAAATTGGCATCGTGTAAAGTGAAAAGTGGTATAATTTTTTCAAATAGCGTTAACTGAAAATTGTGTTATGCGAGGCCTGGCTGTATATCAAGCTTAATGTCAAAGTTTGCAGATGATACAAAGGTTGGCAGGGTTGTTAAAGCAGTCATGACAGTATGCTGCTGCAACAGGATCTGGAAAAGTTGGGCAGATGGGCTGAGAAGTGGCAACTGAAGTTTAACATTGACAAATGCAAAGTACTGCATATGGGTAGAAGTAACCCTAGAGAAATGTACCAATTGTGCAGTACTACATTCAGGGTAGTACTGCACAGAAAGAGATCTGGGAGTAATTGTGCAGTCAGATATGAAGTTTTCTGAGCAGTGCAGACAGGCTGCCATAGTAGGTCATGGGGTCTTGTCAATGATATACAGGAATTTTGCGAGCGGGGATAACGATGTGATTCTTTCCTTTTATAAGGCAATGGTCAGGCCACACCTTTAGCACTGCTTACAGGTCTGGAAGTCTCATTTTAGGAAGGATGTAGAGTAGCTAGAATGAGTACAGTGAAGGGCAACAAGACTGGTGAGGGGAACGAAAGGGTTGGTCTTATGAAGAAAGGCTTAAGCTCTGCAAATTGCAGATTCTGGAGACGAGGCACAGGCGAGCGGATTTGATTGAAGTGTATAAAGCCTTGAATGGATTTAGCAGGTTCAATGCTGATGGGCTTCTTCCTCTTGTTCAGATTACAAACCTGAGGGGGCATGGATTGAAACTGAGCAAAGACACTTGTAGAATAGATGTGCAGAAATTTGCCTTTAGCCAGCGGGTGGTTGATTGCTGGAACAAACTTCCATCTGTTGTTGTGAAAGTTGATAGCTGAAATAAATTCAAGGCAGAACTAGACAAACGTTCTGAACAAGTGGATCAGTGAAATGGGAAGGTTTTTTTTTTTTTTTTTTTTTTTGGCTGATGTTGTGTAAGCTTGCATCATATGCCTCTGCTAATGTTAAGTGTTCATTTGGTTGACAGGTCTGACCGAACAGTTATGCCAATAAAATCCTCCATGCCATTTTACACAAAGAAATATACAAATGTATAATTTATTTACATAAATTAAGGACAAAGTACAAGGGATACCCAACAAATATTTACCCTTACCTAGAAATATTTAAATTAGGGATTTAAAACTTGGCCTGGTCATTTCATACTTCTCTGTATAGCTACCTTCCAGAGCTACACATTTTTCTCATATGTGGATAAGCTCTTGAATAGAATTCTCACTTTTCAGCAGAAAACCAGACTTCCAGTTTATTAATTACCTTCTTATCAGTCTGAAATCTGTAGCTCCATAATGGTTTCTTCGTTTTAGGGAAGAGAAAGGAATCTGAAGGGGAGAGGTTGGGAGAAAAAGGTGGGTGCTACAGATTCGAGAGCCACACTTGATTGTAAGATCCACTATGGGAGCAGCCATGTGGGCAGGAGCATTGTTGGCTAGAAGGTCAACAATGTCTAGAAGGTCATCTCTTCAATTTGAAAGCCATCTTTAACTTTACCACAAGGTCTCATTAGTACTTCCCAGAGATGGTGTTGCTTTTTGCAAGGTAATCTGTAAGGATAATACTTATGCTAGTACCCTTAGAGCCTGAGAAGACTGACATGACCTTGTCAGCAAACAGTTGAATCTTGACACTCTTTGGCCTACCACCTTAGCCATGTGCAGAAACTTCCATTGGTCCAAACAGACCCATGGCTAATGTTTATTTCAGTTGCTATAAAATTTATCATCATATGTCTGTCTTCAAGGACGAGCTGTTCTTTTTCTCTAGCCACAATGGCAGGGTCAGTGGCTATGATGGGCCTTCTTTTTCTTGGATTGTCGTGTATGTTGCTTCAGCCCCAGCTGAGTCATCTTTTCTAGTGTTTTACAGTCTTGATTTCACAGCTTCAACCTTCTCCAGCAGTCTTGGTTCCAGTTCAGTAACTGATGGGTCTAGAAACACAAATAAATATACATTAACTGATGAGACTTAGTGTTATATATATATATAACATTATATATATTATATAATTAACTATATATATATATATATATATATATATCCAATATTTTAAATTAAATAAAATAAAACATAAGCCAGTAGTATGGCAAAAACTGTAGAGCGAAAATTAACATAAAAATAACCCGAATAGACATAAATAGTAGCCCAGAAACCCTTGTATAATTTCAAACTTTAAATCCAATTAACAAAAACTATACAAAATTTAGGATAATGCCAATTACTTATTAATTTAGTGGTACCCCCCCCCCCCCGAGAGGTACCAGTTCCGAAAGACGTGAAATATCACCAAAAGAGGGTTAAAGGAACTGCCAAACGATAACAAAATCAAATTAAATTAAAATAAAATAGACTGACCATCATGCCCCATATCGACAGAGGACCACGAGGCCAATAATGGTCATGGAATCGCTGCATTTCAATCGCTACACAAATCGTCGCAATGGCGAAAAGATTGAAGTACCAGTTCACCCTCCCTCCTCTGATCGATCCACCAATGCAGAGGATTTGCACGGCGGTGGTCCTTATGCAGCGAAAAAAAATAAATTATAGAATAGACAGCACTCTAGAGCAGAGCCACACCACTGACATACTGTAAGCTGAATCAGCTTATTTAGAAGAAAAAAGGAAAATAGATGGCGGCACGGGCGTTGCTAAATTAGCATATCGACCCATTACTATTGAATTATATTAAATGTTGACGAAAGTTAAATTATAATAAAATGAATAAATAATTAAGCATTCATTAGAGGCAGCAACTTGCAATTCCTCCATATGAAGCCGAAATATATACTATCATTGAATTATATTAAAATAAGTTAATTATAATAAAGTGAAAATAAATTAAATAATTAAGCATTCATTAGAGGCAGTGACAGGCAATTCCTCCATACGAAGCTGAAATACATCCAATATTTTAAATTAAATAAAATAAAACATAAGCCAGTAGTATGGCAAAAACTGTAGAGCAAAAATTAACATAAAAATAACCCAAATAAACAAACGAACGAAAAACAAGAATAGACATAAATAGTAGCCCAGAAACCCTTGTATAATTTCAAACTTTAAATCCAATTAACAAAAACTATACAAAATTTAGGATAATGCCAATTACTTATTAATTTAGTGGTACCTCCCCCCCCCCCCCCCCGAGAGGTACCAGTTCCGAAAGATGTGAAATATCGCCAAAAGAGGGTTAAAGGAACTGCCAAACGATAACAAAATAAATTAAAATAAAATAGACTGACCATCATGCCCTATATCGACAGAGGACCACGAGGCCAATAATGGTCATGGAATCGCTGCATTACAATTAAGCAATGCTTAATTATTTATTCATTTTATTATAATTTAACTTTCGTCAACATTTAATATAATTCAATAGTAATGGGTCATTATGCTAATTTAGCAACGCCCGTGCCGCCATCTATTTTACTTTTTTCTTTTATATAAGCTGATTCAGCTTACAGTATGTCAGTGGTGTGGCTCTGCTCTAGAGTGCTGTCTGTTCTATAATTTATTTTTTTCGCTGCATAAGGACCACCGCCGTGCAAATCCTCTGCATTGGTGGATCGATCAGAGGAGGGAGGGTGAATTGGTACTTCAATCTTTTCGCCATTGTGACGATTTGTGTAGCGATTGAAATGCAGCGATTCCATGACCATTATTGGCCTCGTGGTCCTCTGTCGATATGGGGCATGATGGTCAGTCTATTTTATTTTAATTTATTTTGATTTTGTTATCGTTTGGCAGTTCCTTTAACCCTCTTTTGGTGATATTTCACGTCTTTCGGAACTGGTACCTCTCGGGGGGGGGGGGGTACCGCTAAATTAATAAGTAATTGGCATTATCCTAAATTTTGTATAGTTTTTGTTAATTGGATTTAAAGTTTGAAATTATACAAGGGTTTCTGGGCTACTATTTATGTCTATTCTTGTTTTTCGTTCGTTTGTTTATTTGGGTTATTTTTATGTTAATTTTTGCTCTACAGTTTTTGCCATACTACTGGCTTATGTTTTATTTTATTTAATTTAAAATATTGGATGTATTTCAGCTTCATATGGAGGAATTGCCTGTCGCTGCCTCTAATGAATGCTTAATTATTTAATTTATTTTCACTTTATTATAATTAACTTAATATAATTCAATGATAGTATATATATGTATATATAAAATATTTTAAGTATAAAATATTGTAGGTAGAACATGTTAACGAGCTTTATGTATAAAATTAAAACTAGCGAATATACAGTATACCCTGGGAGCGATATATGTTGTGAAAGAAAGGAGGGGTGGAATGAACTGGAAAATAAAACGATAAGATTTTCACAGATTGAAACAATACCAAATAAATTTTGAAAAAAGTTTTGAAAAAACAACCAAGGTGGAAATAACATTGCAGTGTCTTTCATAATTTTTGTGTCATCATCAGAGGTCATCCACCAAAATAACGAAAAAGACAGCAATGCTCTTCTGTTTCCAACATGTTCTGTATGCATAGGTTCACGTGTGAAAAGCCATGTGGTAATTTACAATTTTAATTTTTAAATTTTACAAATTTTGAATATAATTTTACTAAATTTGAATTAACGTTAGTGTGCTAATAAAAGTGTTGCATACAGATCATGGATGACCTTACAGAAGTAAGTGAAACACTAAGAAAATGAAAAAAGTAAAGCCAAACGTTTTGACTGATTTGGCAGGTTACCAGTATATTTATGTGTGGTTACGCTAGCGGCTCTTAGCGTTAAAAAAATATATATATTTATCGTGCATGTTTTTGATTTAAATGAAATGGGCGGTGATGATGCGCTAGGTTAAATGCATGATGTCCAAACTGCCTAGGATAGTTAAGAAATATAATAGCTGACAAAGTAGCAGTAGAAGGCAGCTAAACTTTGTTAAGGCGAAAAATAGATTGGGTTAAACTAGAAAATAGAGTCCCGCTGTTGCGTTCGGTATACTAATGGCTCACAGGACATATGAAGTAGAGTCTAGTAAAGTAGAAAGATGGTTATGGTAGAGATAAGTAGTAGGGCTTGGGTGGTTCGGGGTTGCAAACCTGTTCCTAGAGGAATGAATGTCTGCGAGGAATGAATGTCTGCGAGTGAGTGCATTATGTATTTAAGGTCAGTTGTGTAAATGAGTGGTATAATGAAATAAAGTTAAGCTAGAATATAATTTAATAAAGTTAAGCTTGAATATAATTACAAGATTAATACACTGTGATAGGCCAATTGGTGGGTACGAGTTTTCCAGACTGTAAGACACCACAGAAGTCTAGTGTATTGTATTTACACTATATATATACTTGATGTGTATGGGAATAATCATTTACCGATAATGCTATTTATATTAATATCTTTTAGTTTTTTGTGCTTTAAGATGTTAAGGGCTTTACTAATGTGATGGTAAGATATGCTTTAGGAAAATGGTTGTTTATAAGTTTTTTGTATAATATCCTGATGTTATCAATAGCTGTTTCATTATTACTGCAAATAGTTGCTATCCTGATGCTTTGCGCTAGAATAACGTTGGCATGTACTCCTTTGGAAATATTTGAATTCTATTGTGTGAGGTTGACTATATTAAAGTTGAATGCATCACGTTTGTTGTACAGGTTGATGGAGGCTATGTTGTTCTTTAACTTAATATCCAGATCTAGGAAACGGGCTGTAGTATCAATGTTATTTATTTTTTCCAGTATGAGTTCATTGGGGTATAAGTGTCCATAATCCTTGATGAAATTAGGGCAGTTGAATACTATGAGGTCATCTATATATCTGTAGAGGTTAAGGTCCTGTGGAAATGAGATTTCTGACCAATATAGGTAGTTCAATTCCTAGTTCAAATATATATAACCAGCACAAATACCATAACTTAGCTAAATTAAAACAAAAACTGCTAGAAATGCACAAAGACTTCATCATCACACCTTTAGATAAAGCAACAAACAATCATGCATTCATTTGCAAATCTTTTTATGCACATACCTTGATAACTGAACTTAACTCCAGCAGTACATAGGATCGTCTGGTCAATATGGTTAGGATTGTCTGGTATCCTTGTAGGTAAATGAACAATCCATGCAAGGTCATTAGTAATTGCAAAAGCCTCAGCATCTTGAGCAGCTGGGTTGGTGTGACTAGAAAATGGAAGCCAGCTGGAGTTCTGAACATTAAAATCACCAAGGAAAATTACCTCACTGTTAGGAAAGTTCAACTGGAGAAAGTCAAGTTGCAAAGATAGGAAGTCAAAGAGCTCCAAGTGATTAGTGGAGTTGGGAGAATGGTAGAGACAACAGATGAATATGACAGAATGAGGTAGAGAGATTTTAAACCAGAGAAGATCAAAAAGAGGAGATTCTAAATTACCAAGTCTCTGACAGGGAATATCGGAATGGAGATATGCAGAAGTACCACCTTTGAGGCTAAGTTCAGTGTACTAACTAGCGGCTGGCCTGCGAAGAGCCGGCCGCTAGTTAGTACACCGTTTTAGAGCTGTACCTTCGAAATGTAAGGAAGATTGGATCTCGTCATGATGTTCATCATAAGCTCAAAATTTATCAGTTGTACTGCATGATGGAAGAGGTGGGGAAAGGTTGACCGGAACTTAGCTCTGGAGACTAAACATGGGTTCCACCACTTCAAGCCTCCAATAAGCAAAGTGGTGGTATTGCACTGATTGATGAGAGTCATCTACCGCCTAGTATTGTCTGGTAACGCAGAGTGGCAGCATTCCTCCATGTGGTTTAGTCTCCATGTGGCTAAAGGAATCATACAGTGAATAATTTGGGCATCTGAGATGAGCAGTAGTTGAATCAACCGATAACTGAGATTCTGTCAGAAAAAGTACATGGGGTTTGGCAGACAGCAAGTGGAAATGGACATCATTGAGATTAGAATTGAGTCCACGTATATTTGTGAAATGAACTAGGAAGTGTTTGGAAGGTTTAGATCTTTTCGCAGATAAGCCTACTCTATTAGTTTAACAATTCATGGTGTATTCAATAGTAAGAAAAAGTGGGGGGGGGGACATGCTGTATGAAGTAATGAAATTTTTGGATATGGCGTACACATGGTAAGAATATATCCAGCTCCTTGACATAACGTGGCCTCAACAAACCCTCCCCCGCATGCACACTACTCGGACTCCCCGTCACTATCTGGCAGAGTAGAGGTAGCAAGATTATACACTAGTTGATCTGGAAGCTTCCTAAAGAGTTACCAATAGGTTCAGTTCAGTGTACTAACTAGCGGCTGGCCTGCGAAGAGCCGGCCGCTAGTTAGTACACCGTTTTAGAGCTGTACCTTCGAAATGTAAGGAAGATTGGATCTCGTCATGATGTTCATCATAAGCTCAAAATTTATCAGTTGTACTGCATGATGGAAGAGGTGGGGAAAGGTTGACCGGAACTTAGCTCTGGAGACTAAACATGGGTTCCACCACTTCAAGCCTCCAATAAGCAGAGTGGTGGTATTGCACCGATTGATGAGAGTCATCTACCGCCTAGTATTGTCTGGTAACGCAGAGTGGCAGCATTCCTCCATGTGGTTTAGTCGCCACACCTCGACCCCTGCTTATGTTGGTTCACACCTGGGTGGTCACCCACAGTGTGCTTGTGCATGGAGGTTATACCCAGGATTACTAACAGTCCCACCATTGTAAAGGTGCAAGCAGAGGATTTGAGTGTCACAGACCATCTGGACTGGACTCAAATTGGGTCCACTTGACTTGAATGTCAACCGAATATCAGTTCCATCAGTGCTTTAGACTTCCAGGTAGCAAGTACAGCTTGTCTGGCATATCTGAGAGAATGTCTGTGACAACCTTAAAGACCAATAATAGGTTGGAGTGATAAAATGGAATGTCTAAAAAAAGAACGAAAAAAAAAGAACGAAAAAAAAAAAAACGATAATGGATCTTGGGATACTGCTAGTGATAGCAGAAATGCCCAGCAACCCTAATGAAATATAGGCAAATAGATTAGATAAGTGTATGGGTAGGAGTGTTGACCTGACAGGTGTAGCTACTATGGAAAAAATTAAAAGTGCCTGAAAAATAACAAGTAGATTGCCTAAAAAAATTATATAAATAAAATTAAATTAAAATATATAAATGGCACTTAATGCTGTAGGTCCTAAGATTTTTACTATGTCATCAAGGGCCAGCAGCCAAAACCAAAGGAAACACAGCAATAAGCAAGGCCTCTGTTTCTGTTATGATGTATACGTGGCAGGCAAAAAGCGACCAAACATATATATCATAGCTGGCCCGACAGAGAAGAAAAAGAAATAAAAAAAAAAAAAACAAAACCAAAAATAAAAAATACTATAATACTAAAATAAATGAGTAAAATGCAAAATTAAGCTAAAATTAAAACCAATTGATTCCAGTTAAAGAAAAAATTTAATTTTATTTATATAATCATTTAATTTTATTTATATAATTTTTTAGGTAATCTACTTTTATTTTTCAGCCACTTTTAATTTTTTCCAGTGTAGCTACACATGTCAGGTCAGCACTCCTACCCATCTAATATATATATATATATATAGGCAAGTATGTGTATAATTAAAATTCTTAATTAAGATTTTCTACAGCATTCTAAAAGAGCTCTAATTCATTGCCTGAAATAGCAAGAGCTAAATTACTTTTAATTTTGCCTTGAGATTATCATAAATCTGTTACTTCCATATATGTCACTTCTATATGTGTGATCACAGAAAATCTATATCTAAAATTGCAGCAAAAGTTATGATTTCAGATAAATTATTCCAGGTGGTAAATTCTGTTTTGCAGCATTCCCAAGACCTCATGTCTTGTTCAGATATCATTAAAGCTGGTATTTTACTGATTCCATTGTTGAACTGTGGATTTTTTGCGTCTTATTCTGATGAGACAGCACCAACTACTTCCTTTGGATTACAAATGAGGTATTGTCCTGAAAGGGATATTTTCTTTAATTCAGTCTTGGAATTTCAAATGAAGCTTCAATAGATCAAGTGCATTTGTATACTGTATATCTGCTTATCTTTATTTTTTCCTTCTTTCTCTCTCTTCCTCCCCCCCTAAACATCCGATGATGTGAAATCATCGAGTGATGATTTCTTTAACACGTGCAATGAAGTTATGTCTAGTAATGGAATCATGATTGATCACAGCAACTTTAGCTCAGTGATAATTTACTTTTGGTGCTTTTTGTAAAAGAGCTTATTCATTTTTCATCTAAATGAATTGTAAAATTCATTTACAAGTATGAGAAGAATCATTAGACATAGGACGTACGATTGTTTTAATTTTAATACAAGTTATTCTGAATCCAAAATTGAAGTTGAATAGAAAGCAGTTAAGTGCCTTTTTGGACTTGTAAATTTCACATACATTGTTAATATTGATTTCTGGTTAAACTTTCCAGAATTTCAAAGATTTAAAAGGTGTTATTCCTGGCAACTGTTGAATAAATGATATGAGTAAAGGTTGATATTTTATTCTTTTTAAAGGCAGTCTATGTCAGGAGCTCATTTATTGCAACATGAGAGAGATGCATTACATGCAGAAGCAAAAGATCTGACTGTTGCAACTCCAGAAGAATTTGTTCGTCGTTTTGGTGGTAATCACGTAATTAACAAGGTAATATTTCATTTATTTTTATATTTAGCTTATTGCTAACAGTTTTATTAAACTTCTTGAAAAGTGCTATGTCTGTCTGTGTGTCTATATTCATCAGTTGTTTAAACTGTTCTTTTTTAAGGAGAAATATAAAATTTACATATTTATATCTAGTTTGCTGGAAAAAAGGGCATTAAGTGCTACAGATAAAAGATTTTAATGAATAAAAATAAGTAACACTTTACTACATTAAAAGAGATTTTTTGTTAATAGACCCAAAAAGAGTGATCCCTCTCTCTTGGCATCTGTTTTCAGGGGATGTTAAATAAAAGGGGGGAAAAACTAAGAAATATTGTTCAAGGTTTAGGCCAAAATGGATGTCAGATGAACTAATGAGGCATATGGCAGAGAAGAAAAATGCATGGGATACATACAAATTAACACATGACACAGAAGCCTATGATAGATACAAGTTGATATGCAACCAGGCGAAGGCAGATTACGAGAAATCCTTGGCAAGGGATGCAAAGAAAAACAGCAAAGAGTTCTTTACTTATGTAAACTCTAGAAGTAAGGGGATGAATCAGATTGGTCCACTTGATATTGATGGGTCAAGTGTTGATGATCCTGCTCAGGTAGCTAACAAACTAAATGAATATTTTGCATCGACATTCACACATGAGGAGTTATTCAGCGAGGGGAATGCCAGAGGTGTATTCAACTCTAGCAGTAAGCTACAGAATCTTGAAATAACTGGGAGTAAAGTGGAGGAGAAACTGTTGAAGATAAACACAAGAAAGGCACCCGGGGTGGATGGGATCTATCCAGTTATATTAAAGGAGGCAGCAAAGGAAGTAAGCAAACCCTTAGCCATAATTATGAGAGCTTCCTTGGACTCAGGGGAGGTACCCATAGACTGGAAATGTGCAAATGTGACCCCAATTCACAAAGGAGGATCAAAGGCTGACACAAGTAATTATAGACCTGTGAGCCTAACTTCTGTTCCAGGAAAAGTAATGGAGGCACTGGTTAAAGAAGCACTGCAGGATCATTTAGACAAGACTTCAGTTATAGCTCAGAGACAGCATGGTTTTGTTAAGGGGAAGTCTTGCCTGACCAACTTGATTGGATACTATGATGCAGTCACAAAAGAACTGGATGCAGGGAATAACTTTGATATTATATACTTGGATCTTAGAAAGGCTTTTGATACTGTTGCACATGGAAGACTGCTACACAAATTGGAGCAGTGTGACATTGGAGGCAAATTGCTGCTATGGATAAAGGGGTAGTTGAGGGGGAGAAGACAGAGAGTGGTAATCAATGGACACTGCTCATCGTGGACTGATGTTATTAGTGGAGTCCCTCAGGGCTCAGTGTTGGGTCCATTATTGTTTTCTGTATTTATAAATGATATTGATGATGGTATATCGGGCTTAATGTCCAAGTTTGCAGACGATACAAAGGTTGGCAGGGTTGTCAAGGACACTACTGACACTATGCTGCTGCAACAGGATCTGGAAAGGTTGAGCAGATGGGCTGAGAGGTGGCAAATGAAGTTTAACATTGACAAATGTAAAGTACTACACATGGGAAACAGCAACCCCAGAGCAACGTATCAACTCTGTGGTACTACACTGACAGTGGTAGAGAATGAAAGGGACTTGGGGGTGGTTGTGCAGGCAGATATGAAGTTCTCTGAGCAGTGCGGACGGGCTGCAAGAGTAGCTCATGGAGTATTGTCAATGATATACAGGAATTTTTCCAGCAGGGATAAGGAGGTGATTATTCCATTGTATAAGGCGATGGTCAGGCCACACCTAGAGTACTGTATACAGGTCTGGAGGCCTCATTTCAAGAAGGATGTAGAGCTGCTGGAACGAGTACAGAGAAGGGCAACAAGATTAGTGAATGGAACAAAGGGGTGCTCTTACAAAGAAAGGCTTAAGTTTTGCAAATTACAGTGTCTGGAGACTAGGCACCAGCGAGGTGATCTGATAGAGGTGTATAAAGCCTTGAATGGTTTAAGCATGCTCAATGCTGATGGGATTCTTCCTCTAGCTCAGAAAAATCACTTGAGAGGGCATAAATTCAAATTGAGGAAAGACAGATGTAGGATAGACGTGCGGAAATTTGCCTTTAGCCAGTGGGTGGTTGGTTGGTGGAACAGACTTCCATCCCTTGTGGTGGAGGTTGATAGCCTAAATAAGTTTAAGGCTCAGCTGGACAGGTATTTTGAACGAACAGAGGGGTGAAGTGGAAGTGGGTTTTTTTTTTTTTTTTTTTTTTTCTTTGGCTGATGCTGCATAAGCTTGCTTTCTTGCATCAAATGCCTCTACTAATGCTAATGCTAAAAATGTAACCAGCCACATCTCTTGAGTTGGTGGTTTGGGGTGATGTATTTGGGTCTATAATAACTTCCTTTAATGATTTAAAGTCAGTTACAGAGCTTTGATTAGAATATTCTGTTACTCAAATTTGTTGAGTGAACAGAGGGTACCGTTTACATTATGAATTAGCTATTAAGTTGAGATCTATGTATATGTGTTCTTTATATTCTGTGTGTGTGGTTGTTGTTGTTATTTGGTTTTTAGGAGCATTAGCAACTAAGGCCATATTGCTCCGGGATATGTGGTGGTCATTCCCTGACCTTTCCGCATCCTCCGTATTTGGTGGTGACGGGCTCGAACCCCGGTCTAATCAAGAAGCATGTGCTACGCACTGCTGCTCCTTCCCACCTGGCTACGGAGGCGCCTGTGTGTGTGTTCATGTTTGTATATGAGTGTCTGTGCATATTTGTGTTTATGAGTATGTTTGTCTGTGTGTGCATGTGTGTTTGTATATGTCCATGTTTGTATGTGCATGTGTGTTTGTACGTGCGTGCTTGTATGCAAGTGTGCAAGGACGCATTAATGTTACGGCCAAACTGGCAATGGCCAGGGGTCTCATCCAAAGAGAGGGCCTCATTTTATTCGTTTACCTTTTTATTGTACAATAAATAAGTTAAAAGTTTCTATTAAAATTGTTTTTATTATTACTTTATTTTTCCAGTCAAAAAAACAAAACATTTTTGACCTCTCCATTTACATTTTTATCAAGGAATTATTATTCACAATATACCTATGTAGTATTATACTTAGGTATTTTTAAGTATGTGTGTAACACACACACACACACACACACACACACACACACACACACACACACACACACACACACACACACACACACACACACACACATTAAAGGGGCCTCAAATTTAAATATGGCCAGGGGCCTATTTCATCCTTAATCCGGCTTTAGTGTGTGTGTCCATGTATGTTTGTGTTTCCATGTGTGTGTGTTTGAGCATGTGTGTCCATGACCATATATGTGCGTGTCCGTTTGTGTATATGTGTGTGTACGTGTGGTGTGTATGTGTTTGTTTGTGTGTATGTGTTCTGTATGTGTGTGTGCTTGTATATGTGTGACATGTGCTTGTATATGTATGTGTGTGCTTTTATATATATGTGTATGTGTTTGTATATGTGTGCATGTGCTTGTATTCATATAGCATTGGTAGAGGCATACGATGCTAGAAAGCAAGTTTATGCATCATCAGCCAAAAAGAAAAACCCCTCCCATTTCACCCCTCCATTCGTTCCAAATGCCTGTCCAGCTCAGCCTTAAATTTATTTACGCTATCAACTTCCACAACAAAAGATGGAAGTCTGTTCCACCAATCAACTACCCGCTGACTAAAGGCAAATTTCTGCACATCTATTCTACAACTGTCTTTCCTCAATTTGAATCTTTCCTCAATTTGAATCCCCCTCAGGTTCTTAATTGGAGCAAGAAGAATCTCATCAGCATTCAGCTTGTTCAACCCAATCAAGGCCTTATACACCTCAATCAGATCACCTCGCAGGTGTCTACACTTCAGGCACTCCAATTTGCAGAACTTAAGCCTTTCTTGGTAAGAGCACCCCTTCGTTCCTCCTTGCTAATTTTGTTGCCCTTCTTTGTTCTCATTCTAGCAACTCTATATCCTTCTTAAAATGATGCCTCCAGACCTGATGAGATAGTACTCTCACCACACCTAGTACTCTAGGTGTGGCTTGACCATTGCCTTCTACAACTGGATAATCACCTCCCTGACCCTGCTAGCAAAATTCTTATACATCATTCACAAGACTCCATGACCTGCCCTGGCAGCCCGTCTGCACTGTTCAGCGAACTTTATATTTGTGCATGTGTTTGTATATATGTGCATGAGCTTGGGTATGTGTTTTTATATATGTGCATGAGTTTGGGCCTGTGTTTATATATATGCGTGTGTGTGTGTATATACGTGCATATGTTTGTGCATGTTTTTACATATGTGCATGCAGTTGTATATATGTTTGTATGTGTGCTTGTGTTTCTATATACAGGGTGTCTCAAAAATATTGCTACAAACGTTTTAGGGGAAGTATGTAACATCTAAAGGAATGTGAATCACATAGGAACCAATAACCGGAAACGTTACGGGAAAGTAGTAGCAGAGGCACAAGAAGCAGAAATGACACAAGACAGTGATTAGTGGCAAACATTTATTTAACATAATATTAACAATGGAGTAAGAGATGGATGCATTTCATGATGTTACAACAGATGCTCGAAGGTTCCACCATGAGTCGCAATGCATGCGTGACACCGACACGGCATGGATTGGCGGTCACGGTCGAACACACCTGGAGTTTCTTTGACAGTAGCAGCAGCTATTTGTTGTTTGTATTTGGTTGTATGTGTGTGTGTGTCCCATTTCTGGACGGGTCCAGGAGGTCTCTGGAATATGTTCTGCGGTTTCAAGGATTAAAAAAGCCCTCACAGATTTTTTGTTTTCCGAATCTTGCGGGGTTACTGCTGTTGCTGCTAGTCGCATCTTGGGCTTCTTGGCAGATGTGGAAGCAGTGAATACGACTCTACTAGTGGACAATGAGCGCTTAAAGGTACGCTCAGCTGAGCTTGAGACTCGCGCGGAACTTTTTAGTAATTTGTTGAAGACGCAGACCGAGTCAGTAAGTTTGAATCCTAGATATAAAACATTTGCAAAGGTTGTTGGAAGTGGTTTGATTGGAGAGGATGAACCAGTTTTATCGAAGTCAGTCGGGAATTGCGAGAGTGCTCGCGGGGCTCCTGAATCCCAGTCTGACCCTAATAACATCGATATTTTTCGTCCATCAGAAGGCTGTGAGATTGACTCTAGTCTGAGCGTCAAATCGACAGTGACTGAGGCGTTTAAAAAAGAGTACAAAAACATGAAAATTAAAAATATTCGTCTATTGCGAAACAAAGCAGTTCTGATGGAGACAATTTGCGAAGATGACGTAAGCAAGATAACCGAGAATTTAACATTTAAACAAGCTGGTTTGTCGGTTGAGAAACCTAAGTTTTCCAATCCAACTGTTTAATTTATGGTGTTCCCAAGGATCTCACAAAACAGGATATACTTGAGGATTTGTATTGTAAAAACCTTCAGGATTTTAATGTTACTCAGGAGGAGGTTAATCAAGAGGTTTCCTTTAGGTTTAATTCAGGTTCAGGACCAAATGTTACAAACTGGATTATAGGATTTAGCCCTCGTCTCTATAAATGCTTGTTTAAGAACAACAATCTTTTTGGGATTTGGATCACACCGTTTTAGAAAATTTACTGTGGTCAGCAAGTGTTTTCGTTGCCTTGGCTATGGCCATTCTTCGCTGAACTGTTCACATAAAACGGTGTCATGTGGCCACTGTGCAAATAGTGGTCATATTTATGCTGTGTCCCAGCAAAGAGAGTTCCCCTAAATGTATCAACTGTAAGAGGAGAGGTCGCGACCACGATCACTCAGTCCGAGACAATAAGTGTCCAGAATATATCAGAGTTGTTGAGATGACAGACAGGGAACATATAATGAGTAATGACAATTATTTTCAATCTACCACAGAGAACTTAAATCACTTCACAGGTTTAAAAGTTTTGCAGATAAACCGACAACGGTCTCGTGCTGTAGCTGATGAAATTCGTGTTGCAGCTTTTGAGGGTGAGTTTGATTTGGTTTGTATTCAGGAGCCATACTATACGGCCCAAGTGGGAGGACATGCATACAAGGTTATGGGATACCCGTCGTCATGCCGAGTTCTTGCTGCTACAGATGTTCCTCCAAAGTCAGCTGTGGTGGTTTTGAATCGGGATATTGTATTGACGGCCATTACTAATGGATGTTCTGCAGATATAGTATGCACGATGGTGGCGCTGAGGGATCTTTCCTTTTGTTTGGTTTCTGCATATTGTTCTCCTTTGGCAGATTTTCTGGTTTGTTTGCATCATCTGGATAGGATTTGTTCGAGGTTTGTTGGGAGGGGACTGATACTGGCTGCGGATTTGAATGCTAAATCTCATTTTTGGCATAGTGGTGTTGTTGATTCTCATGGATCTCTGTTGGAAGACTTGATTTTAACACACAATTTAAGTGTACAGAATTTACCAGATAAGCCTTACTTTTTCTACTTGTCACGGCCAGTCAAATATTGACGTGACTGTTGTTTCTTTCGGGTACGCGGAGAGAATACTGAATTGGGATGTGCATTCTGATTTGTTGAACAGTGATCATAGAGCTATTTCCTTCTGTGTTGCTCCTGATAATATGCGGAGGGATTTCGGAACTGGTACTTTGAGAAGATTTTCTATGGAAAGAGTTAAATGGGATAAATTTGGTAGTTATTTGAAATCAGTGTACAATGATGAATTTGTATTATCCCTGAATAATTTGAATGCGGAAGAGTTGGTAGCTCACGTTGAGTACCATTTGTTTCAAGCCACATTGCATTGTGCTAAAAGAAAACAATCTAAAGTAGTCCCGGTACCATGGTGGTCAGTCGAACTGACTGTTTTGAGGTCTAGGGTGATGAGGGCTAGAAGAGAGTTACAGCGAGGCAGACACCTGTCTGGGCGGGATGTGGAGTTGCTCACTGGTAATTATCGATCTTTAAGATGACAGTATCACAAAGAAATTGCTCGAGCCAAGCAGGAATGCTGGCAGAAATTGGTCAAGGAGGTGGGAAATTCGGACCCTTGGGGTCTAATTTACAGAATATCACGGGATAAGTTGGTACGAGGTGAAATTTACAATACTGTGGTGACTGAAGGGGTGGAAACTGATGATTGGTTTAGTACTGTTCAACGGATAGTTGGGGAACTTTTTCCTGAGGATGTGTTGGAGTCGGATACAGTTGATCAGGCCAGAATACGTCTGAGTAATCTGGTGTATGATGGTTCATCGGAGATAAGTTTGTTTTCGTTGTTTGAGCTGGGGATAGCCACGGCGAGGTTGAACACTAAAAAATGTCCAGGGTTGGATCTGTTAGAAAATAAAATTGTGTTGAAGTTTTTTGAGGTCTGCCCAGATGTATTGCTCAAAATGTATAATAAATGTTTGTTGGAGCGAGTGTTCCCGAGATCATGGAAAGTGGCTCTTCTCAAGATTCTACACAAGCCCAGAAAGCCTTGTGACGATCCTCGAGCTTATAGGCCAATTTCGCTTTTATCAAACCTCGGTAAGCTGTTCGAGAGGTTATTGCTTCCTAGAATAGTTGACGTCCTGACTGTTGGTAATGCTATATCGAATTTTCAGTTTGGCTTCGAGAAGGGTCATTCGACCGAGGAGGCAATATTGACATTAATTAATCATGTGAAGTCCTCTTCCGAGAAATATGTTTTGGTTGTGTTTGTAGATTTTGAAGGTGCTTTTGACTCCGTGTGGGAGAGTGTTCTGAGTGTTTTGAGGAGGTCTGGCGGTGACTGGTATTTATATGGAGTAATACGTTCATATTTTAGAGATAGATTGGTAAAGGTATGTATGTGCGAAGCACCTAATGTATAGCTATTATGTAGGCCGAGGATGTCCACAGGGATCAGTGCTGGGTCCAATTTTTTGGAATGCCGTACTGGATCAGTGGTTGCAGAGGTCTCTAGCTATAAGTTGTTTCCGTGTGGCGAACGCGGATGATTTGATTGTGGGGGTCCCGGGTGGATCTAGAATTGTGTTGGAGCATAGAATACAGGAAGTTTTGGTGGACCTTGCTGATTGGGCTGCCTTGAACAAGTTGAAAATTTCATCCACAAAAACTAAATTCATGGTATTTAAAAATCATTTTAGTTATAATCGCCCACCTAGAGTAGTGTTAAACGGAAGGCAAATTCCTTTTGTGTCCAACATTTAGCATTAGCATTAGTAGAGGCATTTGATGCAAGAAAGCAAGCTTATGCAGAATCAGCCAAAAAAAAAAAAAAAAAAAAAAACCACTTCCACTTCACCCCTCTCTTCGTTCAAAATACCTGTCCAGCTGAGCCTTAAACTTATTTAGGCTATCAACCTCCACCACAAGGGATGGAAGTCTGTTCCACCAACCAACCACGCGCTGGCTAAAGGCAAATTTCCGCACGTCTATCCTACATCTGTCTTTCCTCAATTTGAATTTATGCCCTCTCAGGTGATTTTTCTGAGCTAGAGGAAGAATCCCATCAGCATTGAGCATGCTTAAACCATTCAAGGCTTTATACACCTCTATCAGATCACCTCGCTGGTGCCTAGTCTCCAGACACTGTAATTTGCAAAACTTAAGCCTTTCTTCGTAAGAGCACCCCTTTGTTCCATTCACTAATCTTGTTGCCCTTCTCTGTACTCGTTCCAGCAGCTCTACATCCTTCTTGAAATGAGGCCTCCAGACCTGTATACAGTACTCTAGGTGTGGCCTGACCATCGCCTTATACAATGGAATAATCACCTCCTTATCCCTGCTGGAAAAATTCCTGTATATCATTGACAATACTCCATGAGCTACTCTTGCAACCCGTCTGCACTGTTCAGAGAACTTCATATCTGCCTGCACAACCACCCCCAAGTCCCTTTCATTCTCTACCACTGTCAGTGTTGTACCACAGAGTTGATACGTTGCTCTGGGGTTGCTGTTTCCCATGTGTAGTACTTTACATTTGTCAATGTTAAACTTCATTTGCCACCTCTCAGCCCATCTGCTCAACCTTTCCAGATCCTGTTGCAGCAGCATAGTGTCAGTAGTGTCCTTGACAACCCTGCCAACCTTTGTATCGTCTGCAAACTTGGACATTAAGCCCGATATACCATCATCAATATCATTTATAAATACAGAAAACAATAATGGACCCAACACTGAGCCCTGAGGGACTCCACTAATAACATCAGTCCACGATGAGCAGTGTCCATTGATTACCACTCTCTGTCTTCTCCCCCTCAACCACCCCTTTATCCATAGCAGCAATTTGCCTCCAATGTCACACTGCTCCAATTTGTGTAGCAGTCTTCCATGTGCAACAGTATCAAAAGCCTTTCTAAGATCCAAGTATATAATATCAAAGTTATTCCCTGCATCCAGTTCTTTTGTGACTGCATCATAGTATCCAATCAAGTTGGTCAGGCAAGACTTCCCCTTAACAAAACCATGCTGTGTCTGAGCTATAACTGAAGTCTTGTCTAAATGATCCTGCAGTGCTTCTTTAAGTACTTGGGGGTGATACTGGATGATAGGATGAGGTTCCATTTACATGTTGCACATTTGAATGACAAAATAAAGAAGTTTATTTACTCAGTTGTACGAATTTCAAGAAGAGAATGGGGTCTTAGTAAAAAAACTATGAGTTTATATTACAAGACGATCTTTTTACCAATTATTGCTTATGCTGCCGGTGTATGGATTGCGGATGTGTTCAAGGCCAGAATCCAATGTAAGTTAATGTCGTTGCAACGTTCTATGATACTGACTTATTTGTATGCACCACGGACTGTGTCTACAGTGGCACTTCAGGTGATTGCTGGATTGTTACCTCTGGATTTATATGTGGTCTATAGAGGAATGATGTATGCGATGCGGAAAGGTATTCCTGCACAATATCTAGGGATGTCATTGAATCTTACAGCTACAGTTAAGGAGGAGAAACTTCGAATTTGGACTGGGTTGGTCGGAATATGGAGAGCACGGTGGAGTTCTTCAGAGATGGGAGAGATAACCAGGAAGATCATTCCTGTGGCAGATTTTGCCATTACTAAACTGGTGTCATCGTGGTTCTGTCCGTCTATGTATACCAGTTTTCTGCTAACAGGTCATGGGTCGATCAGAGATAAAGTGTATTCTCGAGGGTTGGAGCTGGATCCATCGTGTTCTTGTGGAGCGGCAGAGACTTGGCAGCATATTTTGTTCTCTTGTCCTTATTATAATGCTGAACGGTGTCTTTTGGGAAAACAGATAGCTAATTTTAATGAAGATAACGTATAGATTGGTGCAAGGAGTTAACAACTTGCAGGCCTTACAAGAGTATGCAAATGCTGTGTTCCCTAAAAGATCTATCATACGAAACCTCACGGACATTGAATTGGCCGTCTACAACCAGAATCTTCATTGATGGCATCAGGGCTTGGAAGCTTTTGGTCGGGTCTGGGGCTCCTGGGCATGGACCACTTAAGTGGTTTTTTTTTTTTTTTTGTTCAGCTGTTGTTCAGTTCTTGGGTTTGAGCGGCCCAAGGCTGGACAGCTGGCACTCAACAGTCTAGCACTCTCTCTGTTGAGTGTTTAATTGCGCTTTGGCGCTTCAGCTTTTAAAGACAGAACCACGTCCGGCTCCACGTGCCAGGGACGGGCATCAGGTTGCAGATGAAGAGTTCAGCTGCTTTCTGATGGTAAAGTGACCTGACATAAACAACATACTACACTCACAAACATCTCTCTTATATTTACTTTTATTCTTTCCTATTCAATATTTCTCGTTTATACACTTAACTTAGCTTAGATTATGAACTTAACTTAAAATTTTTTTTTTTTACTTTACTTCTCTTTTCAAAAATATGTTTTGTCTTCTTATTTCTTAGCTATCTTTTTATTTATCAGGTCCACTTTACAGATTTTCTGTTTTAAATGATTTAGGTGGAGATGGGCATTTGCCTGGGAACCACCCTGAACCAGTACACACACACACACACACACACACACACACACACACACACACACACACACACACACACACACACACACACACACACACACACACACACACACACACACACACACATATGTTTGTATGTGTGTGTGTCTGTTTGTGTGTGTGTGTCTGTATGCCTGTGTGTGTGTGTGTGTTTGTGTCTGTATGTCTGTGTGTGTGTATCTGTGTCTGTATGTGTGTGTGTATGTATCTGTGTGTGTATGTGTGTGTGTGTCTGTTTGTATGTGTGTCTGTTTGTATGTGTGTTTGTGTGTGTCTGTATGCCTGTGTGTCTGTGTGTTTATGTCTGTGTGTGTTTGTGTCTGTGTG
>NC_143584.1:100723896-100726396 GCF_048544385.1 Mastigoproctus giganteus | reverse complement strand
TTCCGCACATCTATTCTACATATGTCTTTTCTTAATTTGAATTTATGCCCCCTTAGGTTTGTAATCTGAACAAGTGAAAGGATCCCATCAGCATTCAGCATGTTGAACCCATTCAAGGCCTTATACACCTCAATCAGATCACCGTGCAGGTGCCTAGTCTTTAGCCACTGCAAATTGCAGAACTTAAGCCTCTGTTGGTAAGAGGATCCCTTCAATCCCCCTCACCAATCTTGTTGCCTTTCTCTGTACACGCTCAAGTAAATCTACATCCTTCCTAAAATGAGGCCTCCAGACCTGTACGCAGTACTCAAGGCATAGCCTGACCATTGCGTTATACAGAGGGACAATCACCTCCTTTTCCCTGCTAGCAAAATTCCTATGTACAAAGGGTACTAGGAAAGTTTTGCAATATGACGCAGCAATGAATTACAGGAAGCTGCTTGTTGCTGCATGTTGAGACATGTTCATATGTGCATAGTAGCCGCCGCGCCAAGTCGATGGGCTCAGTTATTCATTAGTAGTGACAGTAAAGTGCTTGTGATGGCATCGTGGTCACGAAATGAGATAAGGACAGTTTTGCGGTATAATTTCCTGCGTGGTTTAACCATAGACCAGTGCTTAGAAGAAATGACTCTTGCACTAGATGATGATTGGCCACATCGTACAACGATATTCAGGTGGTATAGAGAATTCCAAAGGGGAAATTTCACTCTGGAGGATTCTGAGAGGCCAGGAAGGCCACGAACGTCAGTTACGGAGGAAAACTTTACTGCTGTGAGGAAAATGCTTGACGAAAACAGCCGAGTGACCTACCAACAGATAGAGGATACTTTGGACCTAAATGCACCAGCAATTCGTTCGATTCTGCAAGATCATTTGCACGTGAAGAAACTTTGTTCTCTCTGGGTGCCGCATCAACTGACCGAAGAGCAGATGACACGACGTGTGACTTGGTGCCGGGAGATGTTAAAAAAGTTTGATAAGGGACAATCTCGGTATGTGAACAACATCGTGACAGGTGACGAGACTTGGCTGTACTATTACGATCTGCCGACCAAGGCTCAAAACAAAGTTTGGGTCTTTGATGATGATGACACACCCGTAATTGTCAGAAAATCCCGATCTGTAAAGAAGAAAATGATAGCTGTATTTTTCAAATGGAGTGGAATTGTGGAACGTGTCGTTTTGGACACGCAGAAGACAGTCACAGCTAAGTGGTATACTGAACAATGCCTGCCTAAAGTCATTGGATCTATGAAGAACCTGCGGCCAAAGTCAAGAATGGACACCTGGTACCTCCATCACGATAATGCTAAAGCTCACCGCGCCAAAGCCTGCACCGAATATTTGACCACGACAGGACTGAAACTTCTCGAGCACCCTCCTACAGTCCAGACCTTGCTCCCTGCGACTTTGCACTGTTCCCGCATGTGAAAATGAAGCTAAAAGGGAGGCGGTTTTCCAGTGATGAGGACCTTCTACGGGCTTGGGACAAGGAGTGTGCTTTACTCCCTAGTGAAACTTGGCAGAACTGGTTTAAAGATTGGTTTCGGAGGATGGAGAGGTGTATTGAATGTAGAGGAAATTACTTTGAAAAAATTAAATAAACAAAGCTGTATTGCAAAACTTTCCTAGTACCCTTTGTATCATCGACAAAACCCTATGTCCTGCCCTGGCAGCCTGTCTGCATTGCTCAGAAAACTTCATATCTGACTGCACAATTACTCCCAGGTCTTTTTCATTTTCTACCACCTTAAGTGTAGTACCATACAGTTGGTACGTTTCTCTAGGGTTACTTCTACCCATATGCAGTACTTTGCATTTGTGAAGGTTAAACTTCAGTTGCGACTTCTTAGCCCATCTGCCCAAATTATCTAGATCCTGTTGCAGTAGCACACTGCCATAACTGTCATTAACAACCCTGCCAACCTTTGTATCATCTGTAAACTTCGACACTAAGCCTGGTATACCTTCATCAATATCATTGATAAAGATACAAAACAACAGAGGACCCAACACTGAACCCTATGGGACTGCACTAATAACATTAGTCCACGAAGAGCAGCACCCTTTTTATTACCACCCTCTGTCTTCTCCCACTCAACCATCCTTTTATCCATTGTAGCAACTTACCCTTAATACCATTCTTCTCCTATTTGTACAGTAATCTTCCATGCATCACAGTGTCAAAAGCTTTCCTGAAATCTAAGTATATGATATCAAAATTATATTTTGCATCCAGTTCCTTTGTAACCACATCATAATATCCTACCAAATTTGTCAGACAAGAAATTCCCTTAATAAACCCATGCTGTGTCTGAATTATTGCTGCAATCTTGTCTAAATGATTCTGCAGTACATCTTTAACCAGTGAATCCATTATTTTACGCAGAACAGAAGTTACACTAACTGGTCTGTAATTACTCGTATTAGTAGTAGTGGCATGTGATGCAAGAAAGCAAGTGTATGAGCTTATGCAGCATCAGCCAAAAAAAAAAAA